>NC_092875.1:184094021-184111521 GCF_028372415.1 Notamacropus eugenii
CTTTTCTACCAGTGGACCATGGCATAGATTTATATATGCTATCAAAAAATCAATGTGATTAAAGGTTCAGGGAACCTTTTACTGCCCACCACCACCACCACAATCAGGGTGGGGCAATCAGGGCTTTGTACCAAGGTGGGAAATTTAGAAATTGTGGAAGGAATTGTATTCTTATGAAGAATAAGATGGCAGTGGTGGCTGTTGCCAGAGGGAGCCCTGTAACCTGATGGAGGAAACAGAAGTGGGTAGCAGTCTCTCACGTGGGAGCTGTGAGCCTGTGGCTCTGACTTTCAGAGAGACAATGAATAGGGATGTAAGAACTGGCCAGATTAGAAATCTAGTCTAATGGTGTACTTCCTTGATACTAGGAGGTTGGTTTCAATGCCAGGAGCAACCATCCAGAACTGCAATGTCAAATGATGAGATTAAGGTGGAAGGGCACAGTGAGGAAGTTTGGATAAGTCACCATGGGCTGACGCAGGCCTGAGGCCCTACTTCCTATGGAGGAAGCTGCTAGGTTACTCTTCCTGTGGTTGCTGAGCTTGGGGCCACAGTGTTTGGGAGAAGGACAAAGCTTCCTCCTTCCCACTTCGCTGTTTATCGTGAGTCATGAGGACCAGGTTCTAGGGCTCAGTAAGTTATTGACTCCAACTGAGCCTTGATCATGTCTCAGAAGGCCAAATTTCAACAACCTGACTGCATGGGTGCCTGCTTAGAAATTAAGAATCCTGGGTCCTAGTACCTGCTCTAACACTAACTCTGGGCCTCAGTTTACTTTTCTGTAAAATAAGGGGTTAGATAAGGTGGTCCCTAAGGTTCTCTCTATCTTTAGAGATTTGACTCTATTTGACTAATATCATCTGAGGCTCAATTTTGTAACAGCCAAATGAGATTTACTCTGTGACCTTGGATAATTCTCTTTCCTTATGGATTTAGGATTTTGTTTGGTATTTTTTATCTTTGAAATAAAGGAATCAGGGTAGATCAGGATTGGGGAACCTGTGGCCCTCTAGGTCCTCAAGTGTAACCCTTTGACAGAGGGCTACAGATGGTCTCGAGGCCACAGGTTCCCCAGCCCTGGGATGATCCTTCCAGATCTATTATTCTTTAATGTTACTTTGAGATGTTAATATTATTTAAAAATGTTTTGTCTCATGCCCCTTTTTCATCCCTTTCCTCCCAAATACCCATTTGCTATAAAGATTCCCTCCTTCCATTCTCCCAGTAATCTTGTCTCTGGGGTGTCAAGTTTAAAGAAATAATTGACCTTAGCAAACTATTGAAAAACTTTTATTAAGCACTTACTATGTGTCAGAGTCCATGCTAAGTATGGGGACATAAAGACTTTTGTCACTTTAATGACAGCCTCTGCCCATAATGAGCTTTTATTCTAGGGATAGACAGCATGAGCATATGTAATTATAAACAGAATTTGTGAATAGTAAAGCTCTATACAAATGTCAGGTTTCATAATCTAATTTTGTGAGACTGAATGAAATCTACTTCCTTCTATTATCCTTAAAGATGACGAATGCAGAGTGATACCATATGTATACCAAATGAATGCAGGGTAGTTTTGGGAGACAGGAAAACTGATTGGACATGTGGGGTGAGTGAATGGGAAGAGTCAATCTTGACATCTTTGTTATGACTCCTGAGCAACTGGAAGAATCATTGTTCTTCTCTTGATAGAAATGGAGGAATTTGGAAGAGGCATGGCTTTGAGGGAGGGGGAGATACATTCTTCTTTGAACATGTGGAGTTGGAGATATCTGTGGAAGTCTGGTTTGAGATATCAAACAGGCAGCTGTACAGGAGCAAGACAGAATCTCAGGAAAGACACCAGGCCTGGATATGTGAATCTGGGGAGCAACCGTATAGGGTAATATAGTAATTGAGTCCCTAGCAGTTGAGGAGGTCACCAGTAAAGAGAGTGAAATAGTTTATCCTGAATTTGGCCTCCTTACTGTCACCCCCACATCTCTATCCTTGTAGACCAGTGTCACAAAATCTCACTCCCAAATCAGGATTTCTTTTGGCATGGATTGTGGTGCTTTAACATTTCCTTTTAAGAGATCTGATATCCTTGAGTAGGGCAGTTTCTGAAGAGAATTGGAATCACAAATCTGCTTGTAAGGGGTTGAGAAGTGAATGGGTTATGAAGAAATATAGTCAATGAGAGTAGATGACCCTAGGTGGTTTGCAGTGAAGGCAAGACAATATAATATGGCCCTTTCTTCCTGGTATAGCAGTGGTGTGGTGAATTCACTGGAAAAAGATATTGAAAGAGATTGTTGAAGGAAACAGAGAGAGAGAGAGAGAGAGACAGAGAGAGAGAGAAGGGAGGAGAGAGAGGAGAAGACAGGAAAGACAGACAGACACAGAGAGAAAAAGAGGGAGGGAGAGAGGGAGAGGGAGACATACACACAGACAGAGAGAGGGAGGGAGACAGAGAGACATAGACAGAGTGACAAAGAGAAACAGACAGAGACAGGCAGAGACAGAGAGAGAGGATTAGTGAAGGAATAAACTCCTAGGAGAGGAGTCAGGAGATGGGATCATGAAGGGCTAGCCTTGTCACTGAGGCATCCACTTTCTCTTTTGTCATGCCTCTCCTCTCCCTGAAGAAACAATAATGTTGACATTGCCTAAAAAACCAAAAATGGTCTACGATACTGTGAATTATGCATTGATCAACACTGGTCTTGTTCTTTGGAACAATGTTAAAGGGTTTACCTCAAACCTCATTCTATAGAACCGGACTGTTGCTAAGCCATGAAGCAAACAGACAAACCGTAGGCGCCCCATGAATAGTTTAATTTCCCTTTTTAGGGAAGCATTAGGCTGATTTCAAAAGAACATATGATGCAAAAAGAATAGGTTTCACCATGACTAATTTATAAAGCATTTGTATAATCCCTAAGAACTGGCTGCTCTTTCCTCATTTGGTTTCTTTAATTTTGGTTTATATGGATTTTATTAGCTAAAGTGAAATTCTATTTCAAAGAACTTTAATTTTTTTCACTATTTGTTTTGAAAGTTCAGGATGCCTGACTTTGGGAGAACCCAAGGGCCATTTTTCCTTCTGAGGACTCCTTTTGAGAATGTTTGGGAGGCCTGATGGACCTTTCAACTTTTATCCATCTGTGCCTGCCATTGGGCTGACTGTACTCAGAGAACAATACAGTCCTTCAGTGACACTGGTCCAGTGCTGCTTTACATGCTGATGTGCTGCCACTGGACCACCTGACCCAGTGGATAGAGTTCTGAATCTGGAATCAGGAAGATCCAAGTTCCAGATTTGGCCTCAGACACCTACTAGCTATGTGACCTTTCGCGAATTGCTTAACTTCTGTCTACCTCAGTTCTCTCAGTGTGAAATATGGGGATAACAATGACACCTACCTCCTAAAGCTGTTGTGAGGATAAAATGTGATAATACTAATAAAGTGATTTACAAATCTAAAAGTGCCATAGAAACATTATCTATCAAAATTATTTTGACCTGCTTCTACTGCTATTGTGTGGTAAACTCAACAATGGCTTCTGAGAGCCTAGGGTTTTGAGTGGAAATTTGACCAGAAAATCAAAGGTCAGATCCTAAGGAACACAAAGTATTACAACTTTCCATCAGAAACAATAGTTACTAGACTGATTATTGGTTATTAATCTGTTTCTAGATGACAATTTGGGACTTAGGCATATGACTTTCATATGCCTCCCCTCCCCCCAGTACTTGGCCTTGCCCAAACTGGCATGTAGAAAACTTGGCTCTACTTCTACTAGATGCACTGATGGTATTACCCGTAATGATTCAGCAAGCCCTGAAGGACATGATCTTTTAGAGTCATAAATACCTTGGTGACTTGCCATTGACATTCTATGAAAGCTCAGTCAGCCTCTTGGCCTCTCTGTCCCTAGATTTGTCTTTTATGAGAATAATTGAGGAAAAAGCATAATAAAAAGATGAAGTATAATGTAGTGGAGTCACGAAGACTTGAGTATGAATCCCACCTAAGACACTTACCATCTGTGTGAACTTGGAACAGTCACTTTACTGTACTGAGCCTTAGTTCCTTCATCTATAAAATGAAGGGATTAGACTCAAGTACTAGCCCTAAAAATCTACATTTCTATGATCCTCTAATCCTACAGAATTTGCTGACATTAGGGGGAAATGTTTCATAAATATTTAGAAGTATAAAAGTTTTACACAAAGCCATCAACCAACATCAATCAACAAGTATTTCTTAAGTGCCTATTGTGTGCTAAGCACTGTGCTGAAGCGATGGGAACACAAAGATGAAAAATGAAAAATTCCAGTTTATGCGTTCTTGAAATGTTCTTGGAGTCCTTTGTTTATATCTGTCTTTTGCCCTTGCTGCACTTCTCCTTACATCTTACTTACCAATCCCTTTTGTTCTCTAGTAGATTATAAGCACCCTATGTTGCTTTTCCACTTTTGTATCCATCCCCTGTCCCTATCATAACACGTTGCTTGAAACAGACATCCAGTAAAAGTTTGGTTTATCTATTTAATAAATCTTATTAAATCTATTTAATGGAATTGAAACAGAACTATGGTGATTTGTAGCTTCTTTCCATGATTTTACAGGTAGTCTGACAATTATCAGTTGACTCATAAATCTCAGATCAACATCACCTTGGGTATTATGAGAAAAACTCTCATAACTTATGAAAAGTTATCTCATAATCAGAATAAAATTGTTTATGTCACTATTTATATATTGAGTAGTACAATCAGATTTTAAAATCTGAAGTTTAGGTTGTATCTAGAAGCAGCCAGATTCTAGCATAGTTGGACCATTTCATTGGATCATTTTAACAAGATATTTGAATTTTCAGAATATCTTTTTGGAGCAATCCAGTTGGATGGGTAAAGTAGCTAGGTTATTTGGAATTATTAGCCATCTTAGAGTCTTAGAAACTTACAATGTTAGTACTGGAAGGATTCATTGAGATAGTCTACCAGGGGTGGGGAACCTTTGGCCTCAAGGCTACATGTGGTCTCTAGATACTCAAGTGTGGCTGTATGTATCCAGAATTTCACAGAACAAATTCTTTTGGGATTTGTTTGAATTCAGTCAAAGGGTTGTACTTGAGGACTTAGAGGCCTAGAGGCTGCAGGTTCCCCACTGCTGTCCAACACTTTTATTTTAGGAATGAGGAACAGAGGTGTAGATCAGAAAAGTGACTTTTCCAAGATTACTTTGCGTATGATTTCTAAAGGCGGTCTGAGTGTATCTATTTATTTTCTTGCACCTGAGAAAAAAACACTAATTTGCCATGCCATATGAGGATTGACTAAAGCTGAAGTACCTAACCTGGGGTCTATGGATCTCAAGTCTATATATAGATATGAAAAATAACATTGCTATTTTCATTAACTTCTAACTGAAATTCAGCAGTCCTTTCAATTGCTTAGGAACATTATCCTGAGAAGAGGTTTATAGCATTCACCAAGCTGCCAGGGTTCATGACAGAGAGAAAGTTAAGAACCCTTGGGCTAAAGGAACTATAAAGGTTTGACTTGGAGAAGAGAAGACTGCTTGAGAGGTGGGTGGGGAGAGAGGACATGATAGTCATCAAGTATTTGAAAAACTGTCATTTGGAAGATGAATTAAACACATTCAGACCAGAAGGCAGAATTAGAAGCAATGAGCAGAAGTTACAAAGCAGCATATTTAGACTTGATGTAAAAAAAAAAAATCCTAATAATTACAGCCAAGGGTGTTCTGGAACTAACTCAAAAGAGAGATGATTGTTAAAATTTCAATTTGAACATTTATATTTCAAAAATTGGCAGATATAAATCAGGGTATGATTTATTTTATCTGATTTATTGTTTATTTATTCAGCTGTTTCAGAAACGTCCAACGTTTTGTGAGCTCATTTGGGTTATCTTGACTAAGATACTGGAGTGGTTTGTCATTTCTTTCTCCAGCTCATTTTATAGATGAGGAAACTGAAGCAAATAGGGTTAAGTGACTTGCTCAGGGTCACTGAGCTAGTAATTCACACAGCTGAGGCCATATTTGAACTCAGATATTACTGATTTTAGACCCAGAGCTTTATCCATCGCATTACATAGCTTCCCATACACAGACACACAGGCACACACATACGTATGTATGTGTGTGTATGTGTAGAGAGAGAGACAGAGGCACAGAGAGACAGAGACAGAGATACATACACAGATAGAGAGAAAGAGACAGATACATATAGAGACACAGAGAAGCAGACATAGAGAGGCAGATAAGATAAAGACAGAGACACACAGAGAGATACAGAAAGAGATACAGAGAGACATACATAGAAAAACAGAGCAAGAGAGAGATACAGAGACAGAGAGCTACACAGAGAAACAGAGGCAGATATCTATCTATCTATCTATCTATATACAGAGAGAGGGGGGCTGTTGTTTAATATTTACTAGTATTCCCTTGCTAGAGCAATACAAAAATAAAATGTCTGGCCATGAGATGTAGGGCATTCCTCTTCACTGAAAGTCTTTAAGCAAAAATAGGGTGACCACTTGTTTATGATTCAGTGGAAGGAATACTTTATTAGTATTAGTCTTTTGTCTATGGTTTGGATTAGATGGTCTCTGAGATCCCTTCAATTTCTAAGATTCTGATATTCTGTGAAGATAATGAGAGATGACAGTCAGAAGAAATCTGACATAAGAATAGCTTAGTTCCTCAGGCAGCCAGGAATCTGCTGTCTTGGAAGGAAGAGATTTGGTGTCTGGGGCTTTCATCCTAGGTGGGGTCCTTATGTATGAACTCTTAGTGTTCATAGAATGTTAAAGTATTATTGTATTTTTCACATGGTTTGGGAGTGCAGTAGATCATGCCTTCACATCTCTTAGTCATTACATGCTTCTACATCCAACAGTTGATTTCTTAGGTGTAAGGAGTGGTTATGCTATTCTGGCAGTGATACAAAACAAGACTGATGCAGGCTCTACGTGGCTTTAGATTGAGAGTGGTTCTATCTACAGTCCCCAAGAAGGACCAAGATTAGGCTCTCATTTGCTCAGGAAATGGTAGAGAAGAAAGGAGAGAGCCTTGGTATTCATGACAGACTCCACCTGCCTAAGGGCTCAGTGATCAATAACACCTTTCATTTATATCTGTTTATGTCTCTATTGGTTTGCATTAGGGCTCATGTTTCATTTCATGGCATCATGGAGCTGACTGCCAGAAAATAATGAAGACAGCACAATACAAGAATATTAGCCTTTATATAAGTTGTGTATTTGGAAAACACATACATAAGTTATTGTATTTTTTTTTATAAATCAACATAAAGATCCCCTTTTTAAATGTAATTATTTTTAATTCATATTTTTTAAATTCAGTGTTATTATTATCTGAAATTATAGAACCCTGGAAAATACCAGAATTGAGGAACCCTATGGATCAGCATCTACTAAAAATAAGCCTTGATTTATAAACCATAAGCTCAAGGAAAATTTCATCAAAAGGCTCAGGTAAGTAGTACAGTAGATAAAGCACTGGCCTTAGAATCAGGAAGACCCATCTTCCTAGTTCAAATTTGGTCTTAAACACTTACTAGCTGTGTGAACCTGGGGGAGTCATTTAACTGATTTGCCTCAGTTCCTCATCTATAAAATGAGCTAGAGAAGGAAATGGCAAACTACTCCATTATCTTTGCCAAAAATGGGGTCACAGACAGTCAGACATGACTGAAATGATTGAACAACAAGAGCTTGAAGTCCCCAGAATAAGATGAAGTTTGTTCTTTTAACTGTTTCTCTCCTGGTGCCAACTCAACTCACAGTTGCAGGATGCAGATATCTATTTGACTTGAGTTTAGAAAATTCCTTTAAACTTCAATTAAATTCTTGATTGTCATTCCATGTCCCCAAAAGTCATTTCAGAGATTCAACTGAAGAATCCCCTCTCCACCCACCAAATGGATGTGTATGAAGAGGCTTACCCTCTCTCCCAAGATGCTTTCTGATTGACATGCAAATTAAGGTAGGGTTAAGAAAAAGGGCTAGGTGAAGCAGGCAGAGTCATCAGCCTGTGTTCCTCCCCCTTTACAAACGTTTGCCAACAATAAAATACTTGATTATCATGTTGTATGCTGAGAAGTATAAACTTCATTGGTTTCAGAAAAATGGTAAAAGCTCATGTGTAACTTTATTTTTTCCTCTTGGTCTTCTACAAGCAAGATAAATGGTCAACTATTTTTCATCCAAATGTTCCTTACATCAAACAGCCCTGGACCACTGGGCAAACCATGTAGATACAGATTATCATTAGAAAAAATCACATTTCTTCTCAACTCTTTTTAAGTGGAAGTGAATGAGTGGAAATTGAGGTAAAGTAACTTTTGGTTTTTCAAATTATTTGGGAGCAAGTCCATAGCAGTCTTTTTTACACTATATGTCCTTTTCAAATATATTTTGTCATTGATTACTGGGAAAAGGAACATGATGGCTCTTCACCTTTGGCAATATACTTAAAACTAATCTGTTCATCCCACCTCTCTTCCCTCAGCTGCAAAAAAAAAAAAAAAAAAAAAAAATCGAGAGGTTTGAGATCAGTGAAACCCAATCAGCACATTTTCCTAAAATTTTTCATTGATTTATTTTTTTAAATAAATTAATTCTTCATGAGCTTTGGAGGGAATATGATTTGATTTTGACACTTGTTTGGTGTTTCTGTATTAACAAGGTTGGAAGAGAAAAAATGTCCTTAGGTACTCTTCCTTCCTTCCTTTCTTCCTTCCTTCCTTCCTTCCTTCCTTCCTTCCTTCCTTCCTTCCTTCCTTCCTTCCTTCCTTCCTTCCTTTCTTTTCTTTCTTTCCTTTTATTTAGTATTTCATTTTTCCCCAGTTACATGTAAAAACAATTTTTAATATTTGCTTTTAAAACTTTGAGTTCTAAATTCTCTCCCTTCCTCCCTCCCCACCCCACCCATTGAGAAGGCAAGCAAAAACTGAAGAAAAATAAAGTTTAAAAAAGTATGCTTTAATCTGTATTCAGACAGTATCAGTTCTTTTTCTGGGGATGGGTAGCATTTTTCATAATAACTTCTTCAGCGTTGTCTTGGATCATTGTATTGCTGAGAATAGCTAAGTCATTCACAGCTGATCATCTTACAATATTACTGTTACTCTGTACACAATTCATTTCACTTTGTATCAGCCCATACGAGTCTTTCTATTATTTTTTCTGAGAGCATCATGCTCATCATTTCTTATAGTACAATAGTATTTCATCATAATCACATACTACAACTTGTTCAGCCATTCCCCACTTGATGAGCATTCCTTCAATTTCCAATTCTTTAAACCCAGAGAAAAGCTGCTATAAATGTTTTTGTGCATATAGGTCTTTTTCCTTTTTTTTAAAAAAAATCTCTTTTGGGAAACAGACCTAATAGTGGTATTGCGAGGCCAAAAGGTATGCATGGTTTTATAATTCCAAATTGCTCTACAAAACCGTCGAATCAGTTCACAACTCTACCAATGGTGCATTAAAGTGTCATTATTCCCACATTCCCTCCAATATTTGTCATTTTACCTTTTCTGCCCTATTGGCAATCTGATAGATATGAAGTGGTAGCTCAGAATTGTTTTAATTTGCATTTCTCCAATCAATAGTGAGTTAGAGCATATTTTCAATATGGCTATAAATAGCTTTGATTACTTCATCGGAAAACTGATCATATCTTTTGGTCATTTATCAATTGATCAATGGCTTGTACTTTTATAAATTTGACTCGATTCTCAATGTGTTTGAGAAATGAGGCCTTCTAGCAGAGAAACTTGCTTCAAATTTTTTTTCACAGTTGCTATTGCTAACTGCATTTTGCTCCATCCTATTCCCCCCCTTTGTTTACTCTTTTCTCTCTCCTTTCACCTTGTCCCTCTGCAAAAGTGTTTTGTTACTCCCTCCCCCAATCTGCCCTCTCTTTTATCATCTTTCCCCTTCTCATCCCTTCCCCTCTTAACTCTTTCTGTAGGATAGTAAGATAGATTTTTATACCCAACTAAATGTGTATGTTATTCTGCCTTTGAACCAGTTCTGATGAGATAAGATTCACTCATTCCTTCTCCTTTCCCTGCTTCTACTGCAAAAGCTCTTCCTTGTCTTTTTTATGTGAGATAATTTACCCCATTCTATCTCTCCTTTCTCTTTCTCCCAGTACATATCTCTCTCACCCCTTAATTTTATTTTTTAGATATCATTCCTTCATATTCACCTCTACCTGTGCCCTTTGAGTGTATATGTATATACATTCCCTCCAACTACCCTAACACTGAGAAATGTCTCATAAGTTACAAGTTGCATCTTTCCATGTAGGAATATAAACAGTTCAACTTTAATAAGTCCCTCAAGATTTTTCTTTCCTGTTTACCTTTTCATGCTTCTCTTGATTCTTGTATTTGAAAGTAAAATTTTCTACTCAGCTCTGGTCTTATCATTAGGAATGCTTGGAAGTCCTCTATTTTACTGAATGTCCATTTTTCCTCCTGAAGGAATAGACTCAATTTTGTTGGTAGGTGATTCTTGGTTTTAATCCTAGCTCCTTTGACCTCTGGAATATCATATTCCAAATCCTCTGATTCCTTAATGTAAAGGTGCTTGAGCTTGTGTTATCCTGATCATGTTTCCACAGCACTCAAATTGTTTCTTTCTGGCTACTTACAATATTTTCTCCTTGACCTGGGAACTCTTGAATTTGGCTATAATATACCTAAGAATTTTCCTTCTGGGATCTCTTTCAGGAGGTGATCAGTGGACTCTTTCCATTTCTCTTTTTCCCTCTGGTCATAGAATATCAGGGCAGTTTTCCTTGATAATTTCATGAAAGATGATGTCTAGGCTCTTTTTTGGTCATGGTTCTCAGGTAGTCTGAAAAATTTTATATTATCTCTCCTGGATCTATTTTCCAAGTCAGTTGTTTTTCCCAGTGAGATATTTCACATTGTCTTCTATTTTTTCATTCTTTTGGTTTTGGTTTATAATTTCTTGATTTCTCATAAAGTCATTAGGTTCTATTTGCTCCATTCAAATTTTTCTTTTCTTCAATGAGCTTTTGGGCCTCCTTTTTCATGTGGCCAATTCTGCATTTTAAGACATTTTTTTCCTCATTGGCTTTTTGGACCTCTTTTGACATTTGGGTTAGTCTGTTTTTAAGGTGGTATTTTCTTCAGTATTTTGTAGGGTTTCCTTTAGAAAGTTGTTGACTCACTTTTCACTATTTTCTCTTCTCATTTCTCTTCTCAATTTTCCCCCTACATCTCTTAATTTCCAAAATCCTTTTTGAGTTCTTCCATGACCTGAGACCAATTCATACTTTTCTTGGAGCCTTTGGATGTAAGAGTTTTGTTTTTGTTGTCTTCTTCTAGTTGCATGTTTTAATCTTCTTTGTCACCAAAGTAAGATTCTATAGTCTAATTCTCCCACCCCAACCCCCATATTTGCTCATTTTCCCAGTCAATTCCTTAAACTTTTAAAATTCCTTTTAAACTTTTTGTTAAGGTAGGAATCTGCTTCCAATGTGCAGGATGTACTGTCCCAAGCTTCAGGGATTTTGTGCAGCTGTTCTCAGAGGTACTTCTAGGAACCTGTAAGTTTCTAGTTATTTTAAGATGGTACAATCAAAGGAGAGGTGTTTACTCCTCTCCTGGCTTGTGCTCTGGTCTGTGAGTGAACACAAACACTCTTTTCTGCCTTGAAACTGTGAGAAGGATTCCCTCTCTGCCATGACCATCAGCTCTGCCATGCTAGAGTTCCTTCTTGCCCCAGGACCACCACCTAGGACTGTAACCCATATATAAGTACAGGCAAAGCAAGAGAATCCTGCCTCAGTGCCAGCACAGAGATCCCTACAATCCCTCTCTGATTACCCCCTTGAGGTTCCCCCATCTGTGTGCTGATAGCTCTGGAAGCAGTTGCTCCCACTGCTGCTGTTACTGCCCTCGGACCAGACCATGGTCCTCTCTCACTGAGGTCTGACAGAACTTTCCTACTAACTTTCTAAGTTGTCGTTGCCATTTGTGGGTTGAGAAGTCTGGAAACCACTACAGCTATCAGTAATTCAGACCCCTGAGGACTGCTCCAGGCTCTCCCTGGCCCAGTCTGTGCATGGCCAGTGTTGGTAGAGAGAGGATAAGTAGATGGTTAAGCGTGATGCTCTATGTACCTAGGGTATATTTTACAAGAGAAGAATTTCCATGCTTAGCTTGTCTGAGGATGAGCAGAGCAAAATAAATGCCTCACGAGACTGATTTGTAAAAGAAGACCAATTTAATTATTTAGAAGAACCATTATAACTAAGAAATCAACTGATCTCTTGGTAGCTTACTGTGGTAAGGAAAATCTGCATATATATATATGTATATATGTATATGTGTGTGTGTATAGCATTTTATCTATTACACAGTTTTTATATATAAGAGACAGAAAGGATAGAGAGGGGAAAGAAAGGAGAGAAAGAAATAAAGACAGACAAAAGAGAGATAGACAGACAGACAGAGAAATAGACGCAGAGAGATAAGAGAGAAACAAAGAAAGAAAGGTGGAGACAGAAAGACAGACCCAGATCCAGAATGAGAACTAGAAGGGTGCCTTGGAGGTCATCAAGTCAATCAACTTTATTTATATGTAAGCAGTCTGAAATTCAAAAAGGTTAAGTAACGTGCTCCAGGTCACATAGACAGCAGGCAGGAAAAGTTAGAATCTGGAACTCAGTACAATTGTTGGGCCTTTCTTCTTCTCTCCAGTTGCTAGTGCCTTCCCTTCCTTCCTATAAAAATGACTTTGCATTTATTTTGAATATATTTGTTTATACTTTTATATTATTATTTGTTGTTTCACCCAAAATAATGTAAGCTTCTTAAAGGTTCTCTCTCTCTCTCTCTCTCTCTCTCTCTCTCTCTCTCTCTCTCTCTCTCTCTCTCTCTCTCTCTCTCTCTCTCTCTCCTTGTATTCCCAGTACTTAGTACAATGTTTTGCATGGATTAAACACTTCACAAATTCTCATTGACTGAATCTAGTCTCTCTGATTCTAAGTCTGTTGCTTTTGGAGGGGTTTGGGGGAGAGCTCAGGTGAGTTCCTGCCTTTATTCTTCCATCTTGGCTCTGCCTCCCTCAGGTGACTTTTGAAAAAGGTTTTTCAAAGTATTGTCATTGGTGGGCAAATAAGTGACACAATGACTAGAGTCAGAAGGACCTAAGTTCAAATCCAGGCTCAGACACTTACTGGCAGTATGTCCCTGGATAAGTCACTTAATTCCAATTGCCTTAATAAACTAACAAAGAGTTGGTGTTAGAACTACAGAATTCTGGTTTACCAACACTCAGCTAAGGATGAGGTTGAAGTTCAACTTCCTGTGTGTTGTTTGATTTGAGTTCAAAACATAGCCTGCTATGTCTGGTTTTTGCCCTTTCAATGTGAGAGATACATGCTTTCTGAATTCTCTGAAGGGCTCTTGGACAACTTTTTCCTGAGCCCAAGTCAGATGGTACTTCCAAGGCTGGGTTCCAAATCCCAAAATCCATCTTTTTGCAGTTCCCAGACAGAGCAGTTCTATTTTTTGAAATCCATATGGACCTTCCTGACTGCTGGTCTTTACTTAATCATCTATGTTACTGCTATAGAAATATACTTGCTATATTTGTCCTTCCCTTGCTACTTGGTAGTGTTCCCATTTCTACCCAGGCCAGACCAATGAATGGTACTTGGAGGACAGGAGAATGTATTTATAGATAAAACTTAGTCATGCCCATTTAAATTACCAAACATAACGAAGCACCTGTGGCATCAGGGCATTATGTCCATCCTTAGAAATACCAAGAGGCATAATACACAGTTTCTGCCATCAAGGAATGATATGAACACAAGTTGTTGTTTTGCGAAGAAGACTGTGTTTGGGTCAAAAGAGAGACCTACACAAAGTTCTGCAAGACAGTGAAGAGAAAATACCCCGTGGATTTTTCATAGATTTTGTTTTTAAATGATATTTCTAACAATACACTTTCTTTTAAGCTGTTGGTGCTTGTGTCCTATAGTTTGCTCTATAAACTGTTAGGAAATAATGCAGACTTTTAATAAAGATACACTAGGTTTCAAGTGGACAGAGAGTACCCATGAAGACACATTTAGGGATGAAATTACCTTTCAGTTTACATTTTATAAATTCAGATGTGTTTTTTTCTTTTTAAGCATTCAACACCTCACCTCTTCAGAACTGAGCTACTTAACAATCTATCCTTTTGGGAACACAGCTGAAAATCAAGAAGTAATTAAGGAAATGAATTCTGAGAAGTCAAAAATAGATCATAGTATCATAGATTTTGAGCTTCAAGAGATCTTTGACACCATCTAAATACATCTATTCATTTTACTGGTAAAAGGGCCCAGAGAGATTCAGTGACTTGCCCAAAGTTGTCCAGAAGATCATTGGAAAACTGGAATAGAACCTAATATTCATGTTCTAATTTTTAATTAATAAGAAAGTCTCTCAAGTACGAATCAGAGCCTACCTCCTTTTAATTTAAACACAGTTTAGTATGTGTGATTATTTGATTGCAAATTCACAACAGATAAAGAAGCACAAAGTTAAATGTTGGGAGAGGAAATGCAAGAAGCAGGCTCACCGATAGGAAGTGAAAGGTGAGAACTGACAACCTGACAGTGAACTGGGAAATCCACAAAACATAAACATAATCATGCAATAAAACATGACAATTTTAATAGTGCCTAAGTTATCATTCCATTATTGCCATGAAAATCAATTACATTCATCATGGTGACTCTTAATCATCAAAAGAAGGTTACCTTTTAATTGTCATGTCCTTTACGCTATCAGAGAAATACTTAATAAATTTTTGAAATTTTGAAAAACAAAACAACCCTTTTGATGCTTAAAAGTTGTCTGAATTTACAAAATATAAACTAAAGCATAATATCATTCCCAAATGTGTCTTTATAGGTTCTCTGTGTGAATTTAAAACTGCATAAAACTTAATATAACATGAGTCTCCTGTATTTTGTGACAGTTTATAGAGCAAGCTATAAGACACAGGAGTCCTCAACCCTTTGGTCCTAAAACTACTGGTTCCCAGGTGTGCAAAACAACTCAATCCCTGAGGAGAATCAGTGTTATGATAGCTGGTATTCTTAGCTGGTAGTCTACCCGTTTGTTGCTAAAACTACACATAGTTTGTCCTTCAAAATATAGTTTTTATTGATATTTTTTATGTCTATGTAACTAAAATTTCCTTCCCCTCCTCCAAGAACCATCCCTTAAAATAATGTGTTTTTGTTCAAATAAAGAGGAAAAAATGGGGAAAAGTCAGCAAAACTATTCAAAATAATCAAAATTATTTTATCTTTTGTATTTGATTCTATCTTTTGGTTAATAATTTATCATAGTAATAAAAAAATGTAAGATTCTCTTCTCTTCTAGTTGCATTGGTATGATCTTTAATATTTAGAATATGTGTCTATTTTGAATTTATTACAGAATACAATGTAAGATCTTGGTCTAAACCCAATGTCATAAGGGATGCTTCCAATTTTCCCAGGATTCTTACCAAAGGGGTCCTTTCCTTAGTATGTTGTGTTTTCAAGTTTGTTGAACACTTGTTTATTGTATCCCATTCTGATTCTCCCATCTGTAGGCTATTACATTGATCTTTTAAACCAATACCAAATTGTTTTGAAGATAACTGTTCTACATTATGGTGTGAGGTCTATACATGCCATTCTATGTTCATTCCTATCTTTTTTCCATTATTTCCCTTAATATTCTAGGACTTTTATTACTCCAAATGAATTTTGTTGCAATACTTTTCCAGTTCTGCAAAGTGACTCACTAGTGGTTTGATTTTTATAGCATTATAGCTGTGAATTGGCTTTGGCAGTATTGCTAGCAGTATTGCAAGTATTATTATTTTGGCATGGCCCAGTCACTAGCATTGAATAGTCCTCCAGATAAATTATTCTGTCTTTATTTCTTTGTGGAACATTTTGCATTTTCATACAAATATTGGGTGTGCTAGTTTATTGAGTAAACTAAGTTCCAAATATTTTATTCCTCTTATAATTATTTTGAATGGGATTTTCAAAAAATAGATTTTGTTACTATTGTAAGAAAATTACTATTACTATTGTATAGAAATGCTATTGATTTTAGTGAATTTACTTAGTAGCCTGTAATTTTGCCAAAGCAGTTAATGGTCTCAATTAATTTCTTTGCTGATCCTTTAAGATTTTCTAAGTAGGAAATCATTTCATCAGCAAATAGAGATATTTTTATTTTCTTTTGGCCTATCTTTATTTTTTTAAATTTCTTCCTTTTATGTTACTATTATCATTTTAAGAACTATATTATATGCACATATATGTATGTATATATACATATATGGGTGTATAATTTATTTTTCTGTATATCCATGAAAAAGTGACATAAATCAGTTAGTCCTAATTTCTCCAACAATTTATTGAATTTTATATTTTGCCTTTTAAAATTCTTTCTGTTAGATTTGTCCAGTTCAGAAAGAGGAACACTAAAGAGTCCTACTACTAATGAGTTAATGTCTATGTCTTCTTTCAAATCCATTATTTTATTTCTTTTATGTATTTAAATTCTATGCAATTTAGAATGTATGGATTTAGTACTGGTATTAGTTTCTTGTCTATGTTTCCATTTAGCCTAATGCAACTTCTTTACTTATCTGTTCATATTGAGAATTTTTGTTTTATCTGATAGATGATTGTAACTCCTGCTTTTTAGATTTTACCTGGTGAATAGTAAATTGTCTTTCCACCTCTCGTTTTGTTCCATATGTCTTTGATTTTCACACGTGTTTCTTGTGATCAACAAATTGTGAGGTTTTGTTTTCTTATCTAACTTTTCAGTCTTTTTCATTTTTTATCAGACTTTAATTATTCACTTTTAAAATTATGAAAGTTAGATTTATAATTCCTCCTTTGGTGTCTAGCATTAGAGTTCTTCCTCAAATTACAGATTTTTCCCCTTACTGTCTTCAGTTATAATTTTGTTCTTCTGATTAATTTATTTGAGGTACCTATAGTCCCAGAATCTCTCTTCTCTTCATTGTCAACCTTCAACTTTTTCCATTTTTCAAGCATTAATCAAGTTTTAGAGTTTCATTTAACTTACTGATCTCCTTTCTTTCTTCTTTATATTTAGGTATTTAATTTGCCTGTCCACCCAGTAAAATGATGAATTCAGTATTCCCTTTCTCTCTTCTCTTCCAAACTCTTTGTTTGCTAAGTTCCCCCTTTTTCTTTTTTCTTTTCTTTCCTTTTTAATAATCATCTCTATGCTGATGACTCAGATCTACTTTAGTCTTAATCTCTCTCCAGTCTTCCAGTCTCATGTCTCCAACTATCTTTTAGGCATCCTGACCTGGATGTCCTGTAGACATCTTAAACTCAGCAGTCTAAAACTGAACTCATCATCT